>NC_057796.1:87261677-87276582 GCF_018294505.1 Triticum aestivum | reverse complement strand
TCCTACGCTCACCAAGATGCATATATGGAGTGTACTAGCAATGAGGGGAAGGGAGTGCATCTACATACCCTTGTAGATCGTGAGCGGAAGCGTTCCAATGAACGTGGATGACGGAGTCGTACTCGCCGTGATCCAAATCACCGATGACCGAGTGCCGAACGGACGACACCTCCGCATTCAACACACGTACGGTGCAGCAACGTCTCCTCCTTCTTGATCCAGCAAGGGGGAAGGAGAGGTTGATGGAGATCCAGCAGCACGACGGCGTGGTGGTGGATGTAGCGGGTCTCCGGCAGGGCTTCGCCGAGCTTCTGCGAGAGAGAGAGAGAGGTGTTGCAGGGGAGGCGCCCAAGGCTGTGTGTTACTGCCCTCCCTCCCCCCTTTATATAGGCCCCCTAGGGGGGGGGCGCCGGCCCTAGAGATGAGATCTCATGGGGGGGCGGCGGCCAAAGGGGGGGAAGGGGTTGCCTTGCCCCCCAAGGCAAGGGGGAACCCCCCACCCTAGGGTTCCCAACCCTAGGCGCATGGGGGGAGGCCCATGGGGGGGGCGCCCAGCCCACTAGGGGCTGGTTCCCTTCCACTTTCAGCCCACGGGGCCCTCCGGGATAGGTGGCCCCACCCGGTGGACCCCCGGGACCCTTCCGGTGGTCCCGGTACAATACCGGTAACCCCCGAAACTTTCCCGGTGGCCGAAACTTGACTTCCTATATATAATTCTTCACCTCCGGACCATTCCGGAACCTCTCGTGACGTCCAGGATCTCATCCGGGACTCCGAACAACTTTCGGGTTTCCGCATACACATATCTCTACAACCCTAGCATCACCGAACCTTAAGTGTGTAGACCCTACGGGTTCGGGAGACATGCAGACATGACCGAGACGCCTCTCCGGTCAATAACCAACAGCAGGATCTGGATACCCATGTTGGCTCCCACATGTTCCATGATGATCTCATCGGATGAACCACGGTGTCGAGGATTCAATCAATCCCGTATGCAATTCCCTTTGTCAATCGGTATGTTACTTGCCCGAGATTCGATCGTCGGTATCCCAATACCTTGTTCAATCTCGTTACCGGCAAGTCTCTTTACTCGTACCGCAATGCATGATCCCGTGACTAACGCCTTAGTCACATTGAGCTCATTATGATGATGCATTACCGAGTGGGCCCAGAGATACCTCTCCGTCACACGGAGTGACAAATCCCAGTCTCGATCCGTGCCAACCCAACAGACACTTTCGGAGATACCCGTAGTGCACCTTTATAGTCACCCAGTTACGTTGTGACGTTTGGCACACCCAAAGCAGTCCTACGGTATCCGGGAGTTGCACGATCTCATGGTCTAAGGAAAAGATACTTGACATTCGAAAAGCTCTAGCAAACGAAACTACACGATCTTTTATGCTATGCTTAGGATTGGGTCTTGTCCATCACATCATTCTCCTAATGATGTGATCCCGTTATCAATGACATCCAATGTCCATAGTCAGGAAACCATGACTATCTGTTGATCAACGAGCTAGTCAACTAGAGGCTTACTAGGGACACGTTGTGGTCTATGTATTCACACATGTATTACGATTTCCGGACAATACAATTATAGCATGAACAATAGACGATTATCATGAACAAAGAAATATAATAATAACCATTTATTATTGCCTCTAGGGCATATTTCCAACAGTCTCCCACTTGCACTAGAGTCAATAATCTAGTTACATTGTGATGAATCGAACACCCATTGCGTCCTGGTGTTGATCATGTTTTGCCCTAGGGAGAGGTTTAGTCAACGGATCTGCTACATTCAGGTCCGTATGTACTTTACAAATATCTATGTCTCCATTTTGAACACTTTCGCGAATGGAGTTGAAGCAACGCTTGATATGCCTGGTCTTCCTGTGAATCCTGGGCTCCTTCACAAGGGCAATAGCTCCAGTGTTGTCACAGAAGAGAGTCATCGGGCCCGACGCATTGGGAATCACCCCTAGGTCGGTAATGAACTCCTTCATCCAGACTGCTTCGTGTGCTGCCTCCGAGGCTGCCATGTATTCCGCTTCACATATAGATCCCGCCACGACGCTTTGCTTGCAACTGCACCAGCTTACTGCTCCTCCATTCAAAATATACACGTATCCGGTTTGTGACTTCGAGTCATCCAGATCTGTGTCGAAGCTAGCGTCGACGTAACCCTTTACGACGAGCTCTTCGTCACCTCCAGAAACGAGAAACATATCCTTAGTCCTCTTCAGGTACTTCAGGATATTCTTGACCGCTGTCCAGTGTTCCATGCCGGGATTACTTTGGTACCTTCCTACCAAACTTACGGCAAGGTTTACATCAGGTCTGGTACACAGCATGGCATACATAATAGACCCTATGGCCGAGGCATAGGGGATGACACTCATCTTTTCTATATCTTCTGCCGTGGTCGGACATTGAGCCGTGCTCAATTGCACACCTTGCAATACAGGCAAGAACCCCTTCTTGGACTGATCCATATTGAACTTCTTCAATATCTTGTCAAGGTATGTACTCTGTGAAAGACCAATGAGGCGTCTTGATCTATCTCTATAGATCTTGATGCCTAATATATAAGCAGCTTCTCCAAGGTCCTTCATTGAAAAACACTTATTCAAATAGGCCTTTATACTTTCCAAGAATTCTATATCATTTCCCATAAATAGTATGTCATCCACATATAATATGAGAAATGCTACAGAGCTCCCACTCACTTTCTTGTAAACACAGGCTTCTCCATAAGTCTGTGTAAACCCAAACGCTTTGATCATCTCATCAAAGCGAATGTTCCAACTCCGAGATGCTTGCACCAGCCCATAGATTGAGCGCTGGAGCTTGCATACTTTGTTAGCATTCTTAGGATCGACAAAACCTTCCGGCTGCATCATATACAACTCTTCCTTAAGGAAGCCGTTAAGGAATGCCGTTTTGACGTCCATCTGCCATATCTCATAATCATAGTATGCGGCAATTGCTAACATGATTCGGACGGACTTCAGCTTCGCTACGGGTGAGAAAGTCTCATCGTAGTCAACCCCTTGAACTTGTCAATAACCCTTAGCGACAAGTCGAGCTTTGTAGATGGTCACATTACCATCTGCGTCCGTCTTCTTCTTAAAGATCCATTTGTTTTCTATGGCTCGCCGCTCATCGGGCAAGTCAGTCAAAGTCCATACTTTGTTTTCATACATGGATTCTATCTCGGATTTCATGGCTTCTAGCCATTTGTCGGAATCCGGGCCCGCCATCGCTTCTTCATAGTTCGAAGGTTCACCGTTGTCTAACAACATGATTTCCAGGACAGGGTTGCCGTACCACTCTGGTGCGGAACGTGTCCTTGTGGACCTACGAAGTTCAGTGGCAACTTGATCCGAAGCTTCATGATCATCATCATTAACTTCCTCCCCCATCGGTGTAGGCACCACAGGAACATTTTCCCGCGCTGCGCTATTTTCCGACTCGGAAGGGGTGACTATCACCTCATCAAGTTCCACTTTCCTCCCACTCAATTCTTTCGAGAGAAACTCCTTCTCTAGAAAGGACCCGTTCTTGGCAACGAAGATCTTGCCTTCGGATCTGAGGTAGAAGGTGTACCCAATAGTTTCCTTAGGGTATCCTATGAAGACGCATTTTTCCGATTTGGGTTCGAGCTTTTCAGGTTGAAGTTTCTTGACATAAGCATCGCATCCCCAAACTTTTAGAAACGACAGCTTAGGTTTCTTCCCAAACCATAATTCATACGGTGTCATCTCAACGGATTTCGACGGAGCCCTATTTAAAGTGAATGCGGCAGTCTCTAAAGCATAGCCCCAAAAAGAAAGCGGTAAATCGGTAAGAGACATCATAGATCGCACCATATCTAACAGAGTGCGATTACGACGTTCGGACACACCATTACGCTGAGGTGTTCCAGGCGGCGTGAGTTGTGAAACTATTCCACATTTTCTTAAGTGTGCCCCAAACTCATGACTCAAGTATTCTCCTCCACGATCTGATCGTAGAAACTTGATTTTCCTGTCACGTTGATTTTCAACCTCACTCTGAAATTCCTTGAACTTTTCAAAGGTTTCAGACTTGTGTTTCATTAAGTAGATATACCCATACCTACTTAAATCATCAGTGAGGGTGAGAACATAACGATAGCCACCGCGAGCCTCAACACTCATTGGACCGCACACATCAGTATGTATGATTTCCAATAAGTCGGTTGCTCGCTCCATTGTTCCTGAGAACGGAGTCTTGGTCATTTTACCCATAAGGCATGGTTCGCACGTGTCAAATGATTCATAATCAAGAGACTCTAAAAGTCCATCAGCATGGAGCTTCTTCATGCGTTTGACACCTATGTGACCAAGGCGGCAGTGCCACAAATATGTGGGACTATCATTATCAGCCTTACTTCTTTTGGTACTCACATTATGAACATGTGTAGCATCATGTTCGAGATTCATAAAGAATAAACCATTCACCATAGGAGCATGACCATAAAACATATCTCTCATAAAAATGGAACAACCATTATTCTCAGATTTAAAAGAGTAGCCATCTCGAATTAAACGAGATCCCGATACAATGTTCATGCTCAAAGCTGGCACTAAATAACAATTATTAAGGTTTAAAACTAATCCCGAAGGGAGATGCAGAGGCAGCGTGCCGACGGCGATCACATTGACCTTGGAAGCATTCCTGACGCGCATCGTCACCTCGTCCTTTGCCAGTTTCCGCTTATTCCGCAGCCCCTGCTTTGAGTTACAAATGTGAGCAACTGCACCGGTATCAAATACCCAGGAGCCACTACGGGTTCGGGAGACAAGCAGACATGACCGAGACGACTCTCCGGTCAATAACCAACAGCGGGATCTGGATACCCATGTTGGCTCCCACATGCTCCACGATGATCTCATCGGATGAACCACGATGTCGAGGATTCTATCAACCCCGTACGCTATTCCCTTTGTCTATCGATATGTTACTTGCCCGAGATTTGATCGTCGGTATCCCAATACCTCGTTCAATCTCGTTACCGGCAAGTCACTTTACTCGTACCGTAATGCATGATCCCATGACCAGACACTTGGTCACTCTGAGCTCATTATGATGATGCATTACCGAGTGGGCCCAGTGATACCTCTCCGTCATACAGAGTGACAAATCCCAGTCTTGATCCATGTCACCCAACAGACACTTTCGGAGATACCCGTAGTCTACCTTTATAGTCACCCAGTTACGTTGTGACGTTTGGCATACCCAAAGCACTCCTACGGTATCCGGGAGTTACACGATCTCATGGTCTAAGGAAAAGATACTTGACATTGGAAAACTCTAGCAAACGAACTATACGATCTTGTGCTATGTTTAGGATTGGGTCTTGTCCATCACATCATTCTCCCAATGATGTGATCTCGTTATCAATGACATCCAGTGTCCATAGTCAGGAAACCATGACTATCTGTTGATCAACGAGCTAGTCAACTAGAGGCTCACTAGGGACATGTTGGTGTCTGTTATTCACACATGTATTACGATTTCCGGATAACACAATTATAGCATGAATAAAGACAATTATCATGAACAAGGAAATATAATAATAATGCTTTTATTATTGCCTCTAGGGCATATTTCCAACAGTCTCCCACTTGCACTAGAGTCAATAATCTAGTTACATTGTGATGAATCGAACACCCATGGAATTCTGGTGTTTATCATGTTTTGCTCTAGGGAGAGGTTTAGTCAACGAATCTGCTATATTCAGGTCCGTATGTACTTTACAAATCTCTATGTCTCCATCTTGAACATTTTCACGAATGGAGTTGAAGCGACGCTTGATGTGCCTTGTCTTCTTGTGAAACCTGGGCTCCTTGGCAAGTGCAATAGCTCCAGTGTTGTCACAGAAGAGCTTGATCGGCCCCGACGCATTGGGTATGACTCCTAGGTCGGTGATGAACTCCTTCACCCATATTGCTTCATGTGCTGCCTCCGAGGCTGCCATGTACTCCGCTTCACATGTAGATCCCGCCACGACGCTTTGCTTGCAACTGCACCAGCTTACTGCCCCACCATTCAAAATATACACGTATCCGGTTTGTGACTTAGAGTCATCCAGATCTGTGTCGAAGCTAGTGTCGACGTAACCCTTTACGACGAGCTCTTCGTCACCTCCATAAACGAGAAACATTTCCTTAGTCCTTTTCAGGTACTTCAGGATATTCTTGACCGCTGTCCAGTGTTCCTTGCCGGGATTACTTTGGTACCTTCCTACCAAACTTACGGCAAGGTTTACATCAGGTCTGGTACACAGCATGGCATACATAATAGACCCTATGGCCGAGGCATAGGGGATGACACTCATCTCTTCTATATCTTCTGCCGTGGTCGGGCATTGAGCTGTGCTCAATTGCACACCTTGCAATACAGGCAAGAACCCCTTCTTGGACTGATCCATATTGAACTTCTTCAATATCTTGTCAAGGTATGTACTCTGTGAAAGACCAATGAGGCGTCTTGATCTATCTCTATAGATCTTGATGCCTAATATATAAGCAGCTTCTCCAAGGTCCTTCATTGAAAAACACTTATTCAAATAGGCTTTTATACTTTCCAAGAATTCTATATCATTTCCCATCAATAGTATGTCATCCACATATAATATGAGAAATGCTACAGAGCTCCCACTCACTTTCTTGTAAACACAGGCTTCTCCATAAGTCTGTGTAAACCCAAACGCTTTGATCATCTCATCAAAGCGAATGTTCCAACTCCGAGATGCTTGCACCAGCCCATAGATTGAGCGCTGGAGCTTGCATACTTTGTTAGCATTCTTAGGATCGACAAAACCTTCCGGCTGTATCATATACAACTCTTCCTTAAGGAAGCCGTTAAGGAATGCCGTTTTGACGTCCATCTGCCATATCTCATAATCATAGTATGCGGCAATTGCTAACATGATTCGGACGGACTTCAGCTTCGCTACGGGTGAGAAAGTCTCATCGTAGTCAACCCCTTGAACTTGTCGATAACCCATAGCGACAAGTCGAGCTTTGTAGATGGTCACATTACCATCCGCGTCCGTCTTCTTCTTAAAGATCCATTTGTTTTCTATGGCTCGCTGCTCATCGGGCAAGTCAGTCAAAGTCCATACTTTGTTTTCGTACATGGATTCTATCTCGGATTTCATGGCTTCTAGCCATTTGTCGGAATCCGGGCCCGCCATCGCTTCTTCATAGTTCGAAGGTTCACCGTTGTCTAACAACATGATTTCCAGGACAGGGTTGCCGTACCACTCTGGTGCGGAACGTGTCCTTGTGGACCTACGAAGTTCAGTAACTTGATCTAAAGCTTCATGATCATCATCATTAACTTCCTCCCCAGTCGGTGTAGGCACCACAGGAACATTTTCCCGCGCTGCGCTACTTTCTGGTTCGGAAGGGGTGACTATCACCTCATCAAGTTCCACTTTCCTCCCACTCAATTCTTTTGAGAGAAACTCCTTCTCCAGAAAGGACCCGTTCTTGGCAACGAAGATCTTGCCTTCGGATCTGAGGTAGAAGGTATACCCAATGGTTTCCTTAGGGTATCCTATGAAGACGCATTTTTCCGATTTGGGTTCGAGCTTTTCAGGTTGAAGTTTCTTAACATAAGCATCGCATCCCCAAACTTTTAGAAACGACAGCTTAGGTTTCTTCCCAAACCATAATTCATACGGTGTCATCTCAACGGATTTCGACGGAGCCCTATTTAAAGTGAATGCGGCAGTCTCTAAAGCATAGCCCCAAAATGAGAGCGGTAAATCAGTAAGAGACATCATAGACCGCACCATATCTAATAGAGTGCGATTACGACGTTCGGACACACCGTTTCTCTGAGGTGTTCCAGGCGGCGTGAGTTGTGAAACTATTCCACATTTTCTTAAGTGTGTACCAAATTCGTGACTTAAATATTCTCCACCACGATCTGATCGTAAGAATTTTATTTTCCTGTCACGTTGATTCTCAACTTCACTCTGAAATTCCTTGAACTTTTCAAAGGTTTCAGACTTGTGTTTCATTAGGTAGACATACCCATATCTACTTCAATCATCAGTGAGAGTGAGAACATAATGATATCCTCCGCGAGCCTCAACACTCATTGGACCACACACATCGGTATGTATGATTTCCAATAAGCTGGTTGCTCGCTCCATTGTTCCGGAGAACGGAGTCTTGGTCATCTTACCCATGAGGCATGGTTCGCACGTGTCAAATGATTCGTAATCAAGAGACTCCAAAAGTCCATCTGTATGGAGCTTCTTCATGCGCTTGACACCAATGTGACCAAGGCGGCAGTGCCACAAGTATGTGGGACTATCGTTATCAACTTTACATCTTTTGGTATTCACACTATAAACATGTGTAACATCACGTTCGAGATTCATCAAAAATAAACCATTGACCAGCGGGGCATGACCATAAAACATATCTCTCAAATAAATAGAACAACCATTATTCTCAGATTTAAATGAGTAGCCATCTCGAATTAAACGAGATCCAGATACAATGTTCATGCTCAAAGCTGGCACTAAATAACAATTATTGAGGTTTAAAACTAATCCCGTGGGTAGATGCAGAGGTAGCGTGCCGACGGCGATCACATCGACCTTGGAACCATTCCCGACGCGCATCGTCACCTCATCCTTCGCCAGTCTCCGTTTATTCCGTAGTTCCTGTTTTGAGTTACAAATATGAGCAACCGCACCGGTATCAAATACCCAGGAGCTACTACGAGTACTGGTAAGGTACACATCAATTACATGTATATCACATATACCTTTGGTGTTGCCGGCCTTCTTCTTGTCCGCTAAGTATTTGGGGCAGTTCCGCTTCCAGTGACCACTTCCCTTGCAATAAAAGCACTCAGTCTCGGGCTTGGGTCCATTCTTTGACTTCTTCCCAGTAACTGGTTTACCGGGCGCGGCAACTCCCTTGCCGTCCTTCTTGAAGTTCTTCTTACCCTTGCCCTTCTTGAACTTAGTGGTTTTATTCACCATCAACACTTGATGTTCTTTTCTGATCTCCCCTTCCGCTGATTTCAGCATTGAATATACCTCAGGAATGGTCTTTTCCATCCCCTGCATATTGTAGTTCATCACAAAGCTCTTGTAGCTTGGTGGAAGCGACTGGAGGATTCTGTCAATGACCGCGTCATCCGGGAGATTAACTCCCAGCTGAGACAAGCAGTTATGCAACCCAGACATTCTGAGTATGTGCTCACTAACAGAGCCGTTCTCCTCCATTTTACAGCTGAAGAACTTGTCGGAGACATCATATCTCTCGACCCGGGCATGAGCTTGGAAAACCAATTTCAGCTCCTCGAACATCTCATATGCTCCATGTTTCTCAAAACGCTTTTGGAGACCCGGTTCTAAGCTGTAAAGCATGCCGCACTGAACGAGGGAGTAATCATCAGCACGTGATTGCCAAGCGTTCATAACGTCTTGGTTCTGTGGGATTGGTGCTTCACCTAGCGGTGCTTCTAAGACATAATCTTTCTTGGCTACTATGAGGATGAGCCTCAGGTTCCGGACCCAGTCCGTATAGTTGCTGCCATCATCTTTCAGCTTGGTTTTCTCTAGGAACGCGTTGAAATTGAGGACAACGTTGGCCATTTGATCTACAATACATAGTGTAGAGATTTTAGACTAAGTTCATGATAATTAAGTTCATCTAATCAAATTATTTAATGAACTCCCACTCAGATAGACATCCCTCTAGTCATCTAAGTGATACATGATCCGAATTTAACTAGGCCGTGTCCGATCATCACGTGAGACGGACTAGTCAAGATCGGTGAACATCTCCATGTTGATCGTATCTTCTATACGACTCATGCTCGACCTTTCGGTCCTCCATGTTCCGAGGCCATGTCTGTACATGCTAGGCTCATCAAGTCAACCTAAGTGTATTGCGTGTGTTCCGAGGCCATGTCTGTACATGCTAGGCTCGTCAACACCCGTTGTATTCGAACGTTAGAATCTATCACACCCGATCATCACGTGGTGCTTCGAAACAACGAACCTTCGCAACGGTGCACAGTTAGGGTGAACACTTTCTTGAAATTATTATAAGGGATCATCCTACTTGCTACCGTCGTTCTAAGCAAATAAGATGCAAAAACATGATAAACATCACATGCAATCAAATAGTGACATGATATGGCCAATATCATTATGCTCCTTTGATCTCCATCTTTGGGGCACCATGATCATATTCGTCACCGGCATGACACCATGATCTCCATCATCATGATCTCCATCATTGTGTCTTCATGAAGTCGTCACGCCAACGATTACTTCTACTTCTATGGCTAACGCGTTTAGCAACAAAGTAAAGTAAATTACATGGCGTTATTCAATGACACGCAGGTCATACAAAATAATAAAGACAACTCCTATGGCTCCTGCCGGTTGTCATACTCATCGACATGCAAGTCGTGATTCCTATTACAAGAATATGATCAATCTCATACATCACATATATCATCCATCACATCTTCTGGCCATATCACATCACATAGCACTTGCTGCAAAAACAAGTTAGGACGTCCTCTAATTGTTGTTGCAAGTTTTTACGTGGTTTGTAGGTTTCTAGCAAGAACGTTTTCTTACCTACGTATGACCACAACGTGATTTTCCAATTTCTATTTACCCTTCATAAGGACCCTTTTCATCGAATCCGTTCCGACTAAAGTCGGAGAGACAGACACCCGCTAGCCACCTTATGCAACTAGTGCATGTCAATCGGTGGAACCTGTCTCACGTAAGCGTACGTGTAAGGTCGGTCCAGGCCGCTTCATCCTACAATGCCGCCGAAACAAGAAATGACTAGTAGCGGCAAGAAGAATTGGCAAACTCAACGCCCACAACTGCTTTGTGTTCTACTCGTGCATAGTAACTACGCATAGGCCTGGCTCATGATGCCACTGTTGGGAATCGTAGCATAATTTAAAAAATTTCCTACGCTCACCAAGATGCATCTATGGAGTGTACTAGCAACGAGGGGAAGGGAGTGCATCTACATACCCTTGTAGATCGCGAGCGGAAGCGTTCCAATGAACGTGGATGACGGAGTTGTACTCGCCGTGATCCAAATCACCGATGACCGAGTGCCGAACGGACGGCACCTCCGCGTTCAACACACGTACGGTGCAGCAACGTCTCCTCCTTCTTGATCCAGCAAGGGGGAAGGAGAGGTTGATGGAGATCCAGCAGCACGACGGCGTGGTGGTGGATGTAGCGGGTCTCCGGCAGGGCTTCGCCGAGCTTCTGCGAGAGAGAGAGGTGTTGCAGGGGAGGAGGGAGGCGCCCAAGGCTGTGTGTTACTGCCCTCCCTCCCCACCCTTTATATAGGCCCCCTGGGGGGGGCGCCGGCCCTAGAGATGAGATCTCATGGGGGGCGGCGGCCAAAGGGGGGGAAGGGGTTGCCTTGCCCCCCAAGGCAAGGGGGAACCCCCCACCCTAGGGTTCCCAACCCTAGGTGCATAGGGGGAGGCCCATGGGGGGCGCCCAGCCCACTAGGGGCTGGTTACCTTCCACTTTCAGCCCACGGGGCCCTCCGGGATAGGTGGCCCCACCCGGTGGACCCCCGGGACCCTTCCGGTGGTCCCGGTACAATACCGGTAACCCCCGAAACTTTCCCGGTGGCCGAAACTTGACTTCCTATATATAATTCTTCACCTCCGGACCATTCCGGAACCTCTCGTGACGTCCGGGATCTCATCCGGGACTCCGAACAACTTTTGGGTTTCCGCATACACATATCTCTACAACCCTAGCGTCACCGAACCTTAAGTGTGTAGACCCTACGGGTTCGGGAGACATGCAGACATGACCGAGACGCCTCTCTGGTCAATAACCAACAGCGGGATCTGGATACCCATGTTGGCTCCCACATGTTCCACGATGATCTCATCGGATGAACCACGGTGTCGAGGATTCAATCAATCCCGTATGCAATTCCCTTTGTCAATCGGTATGTTACTTGCCCGAGATTCGATCGTCGGTATCCCAATACCTTGTTCAATATCGTTACCGGCAAGTCTCTTTACTCGTACCGCAATGCATGATCCCGTGACTAACGCCTTAGTCACATTGAGCTCATTATGATGATGCATTACCGAGTGGGCCCAGAGATACCTCTCCGTCACACGGAGTGACAAATCCCAGTCTCGATCCGTGCCAACCCAACAGACACTTTCGGAGATACCCGTAGTGCACCTTTATAGTCACCCAGTTACGTTGTGACGTTTGGCACACCCAAAGCACTCCTACGGTATCCGGGAGTTGCACGATCTCATGGTCTAAGGAAAAGATACTTGACATTGGAAAAGCTCTAGCAAACGAAACTACACGATCTTTTATGCTATGCTTAGGATTGGGTCTTGTCCATCACATCATTCTCCTAATGATGTGATCCCGTTATCAATGACATCCAATGTCCATAGTCAGGAAACCATGACTATCTGTTGATCAACGAGCTAGTCAACTAGAGGCTTACTAGGGACACGTTGTGGTCTATGTATTCACACATGTATTACGATTTCCGGACAATACAATTATAGCATGAACAATAGATGATTATCATGAACAAAGAAATATAATAATAACCATTTATTATTGCCTCTAGGGCATATTTCCAACAATTTCTATCATAGAAATAGACCAAACCTTTAATTATCTCCTTGCACGACACGCAATTGATTTCTCAACATCAATCGATCTCGTCAAGATGTGTCGGGGCATGAACCGAATGGGATGTCAAAACTAAGACGGGAAGCGACACGTAGTGGAGGCAAAGTGAAACTTCAAACGAACCGTTTGTTTGTATGCATGTCGGACAAATTACAACAATGGAAATACAAGCATGTTCTAGGCCCACATTCGAATGATAGTCGGCGGAATGTTCAAATGAGGCATGCGGGAGCGACACGCTCATTGTCGCTTTACACGGTCGGTTTCAGTGTGCCGAGGGTGGCGTTAGCGCCGTGGCACGACCAGCAGATCAACACCCGGCTTGTTGAGGATGCACGGGGCGCCGAAGTGCGCGCACGCCGTGACGCGTCCACGGAGTGGTGTAGCGCGGCCAACTGCATCCCCAGGACCTGAGACCATGCTGGGTCGTCTTGCTTTTTCAATGACATGTGGGGTCGCATGTGAGCAAAGGGCATCTCCAACGTTGCCACGACCGTAGCTGACTCCCCTGGCACACCAAAAACCCTCGTCCCTCGCACCTTCACGCGGTGTGTTCCCAGCCGGCGCCAGCTGCCCGCATTCATGGACCCCGTCATTAAGAGGCTCGGTGCCCGAGGAACCAACTCCAGCAACTTAATGACGCACCCGAATGCTTGGCCTCACCAGAATGCGCTACTTAAAGCGGCAATGCCCAGCTAACCTCCACACCATAGCGCATCGTCCTGCTACCTGGCACCACATCCTCCATGACCGGAGCGATCTACGGGAGAGCTTGTCTTCGGGGATGAAGCTCGAGGTCGCCGCCCTCGCTCAAGTCGCTGCTCGCGACGCAATAGCGGCGTAGCCGGACGCGGACGCGACTGCACAAGCGGTGGCCACGCTGGCGGCTGATGACGGGAGCACCGTCAGCCACACGTCCTACTTGCCGCCGTCCAACGTCTGGCACCGCCGAGGTCGGGGACTCATCCGAGGATGAGTAGGGCATGGGAGGCGGCAGGGCATGGTGTGCCAACTGGCCGGTCTGTCTCCCGTATTCTACTCTTCCTCGCCGGAGACCGCGATTTCACTTCACGGGTCTTGAACCCCGCCCTCGTACATGGAGATCGCAGATGGAGGACGTCGGCCACCGCCGTAGAATAGGTTTAGGGTCGGGTTTCTTTTATTTTTCTGTCCTATAAAAGTTCAAAATATAATGAAAATCTGCCGTGTTTGCATTAATCTCGGCCGGTGTATATGAACTTTCACAATAATATAGTATATTGTAGGAGTACTAGCAAGATACCCATGCGTTGCATGGAACATCAAGATCTTGTGGGAGAAAAGGATGAACGAGGGAAGGCCTTATCTGCAAATGTGGAGAGGAGTGCAGGTAAATTGTCATAGTTTCCTTCCTATCCGTTAGATATAGATCGGACGGCCTATGCTGCAGGATGGCAGACACACCATCATCACCAACTCTGCTTTTTATTGAACCGAGACAAAGCTAACATGCGAAGTAAATAAACACATAGTCTACATACACAATTTATCTTAGGCACTCCAATAGTACGTCCACTACACATTCATGCATTTCACATCTTTCTACATCTACGGGAACCTACAAAAGGGTTAACGTAAATTGACTCTCTCTCTCTCCTCCCTGATTTTCATGGTGGTGGGCCCCTCCCTCCCCCCAATCTACAATCAATAGCTCACACGTTTCACATTATGTTAATTACGTAACTGGGATTACGCAGGTGTAGCATTACTCGTCCTAAAAAAACCCAACTAAGCCAACCTCCCAGCATATCGCGCGGGAAAAGACCCGGCTGCGCCGTTTTCGTCGGGATTACCGGATTACTAGTAGTAGTATCGATGGATCGCGCGAACCACCAAGTTTTTTTTCTTTAGGGGGCGAAGCACCTAGTTTAAAAGGAAAAAAGGTGGTACACTCACAGCACCCCTGTCGCGGTCGCATTGCACCCCACACACGTTCGGTCCTGCACACGGCTCACGCAAACGGAACGCTCTTCGGCTTGCCTCTTCACTGACATGTGGGACTGCACTTGGAGAAACCGACCATGCGCCAAACTCCCCCCGCCCACCGCGCGACCCCCCCCCTAAAATTCCCCCCAAATCCCAAATTTCAACCGCCCTTCGGCCAACTAACCAATAATATTCCCC